>NW_024055474.1:0-37254 GCF_902713615.1 Scyliorhinus canicula
TCTCTGCAATGAGGTTACATCATAAGGTTGTGCGCCATTATCATATCTAATGGTGAAGGAGGCGCAGAGAACATCAGCCCACTGGAAGCAATGTCGTGACACTGGTCAGTCCAGCGGAAAGAAACCCTCCCACTTTACCAATTGTCAGAACAAACATGGTTCAATCCTGGATTAACAGCAGCAACAATACCGTGAGGGGCCTCACGGTAGCATGGTGGTTAGCATCAATGCTTCACAGCTCCAGGGTCCCAGGTTCGATTCCCGGCTGGGTCACTGTCTGTGTGGAGTCTGCACGCCCTCCCCGTGTGCGCGTGGGTTTCCTCCGGGTGCTCCGGTTTCCTCCCACAGTCCAAAGATGTGCGGGTTAGGTGGATTGGCCATGCTAAATTGCCCGTAGTGTAAGGTTAATGGGGGGATTGTTGGGTTACGGGTATACGGGTTACGTGGGTTTAAGTGGGGTGATCATTGTTCGGCACAACATCGAGGGCCGAAGGGCCTGTTCTGTGCTGTACTGTTCTATGTTCTATGTTCTATGTGCCTGATGGGTGGTTTTCTCACATTTAATGGTGGTGTCTCTGTCGATGATCTGGCACGTCTTGCAGAGGTTGCCATGCTCAGTTTCCTGTAATGTGGAGATGCCGGCGTTGGACTGGGGTGAGCACAGTAAGAAGTCTTACAACACCAGGTTAAAGTCCAACAGGTTTGTTTCAAACACGAGCTTTCGGAGC
Source organism: Scyliorhinus canicula (assembly GCF_902713615.1). NCBI lineage: Eukaryota > Metazoa > Chordata > Chondrichthyes > Carcharhiniformes > Scyliorhinidae > Scyliorhinus > Scyliorhinus canicula. The sequence goes on from NW_024055474.1 coordinate 729, forward strand.
ACGGCTCCTTCTTCAGGTGAATGGAAAGGCTTGTTCCAGAAATGTTTATATAGACACAGTCAGAGATGCCCGGAATGCGAGCACCTGCAGGCAATCAAATCACCAAAGATGCAGAGAGAGAGGTAACTCCAGGTTAAAGAGGTGTGAATTGTCCCAAGCCAGTTCAGTCGGTAGGCCTCTGCAAGTCCAGGCTTGTTGGTGGGGGCCGAATGTAATGCGACATGAATCCCAGATCCCGGTTGAGTCCGCATTCATGCGTGCGGAACTTAGCTATAAGTTTTTGCTCAGCAATTTTGCATTGTCGCGTCTCCTGAAGGCCTCCTTGTAGAATGCTGACCCGGAGATCAGAGGCTGAATGTCCTTGACTGCTGAAGTGTTCCCCAATTGGAAGGGAACAGTCCTGCCTGTTGATAGTCGCACGATGCCCGTTTATTCGTTGTCGCAGTGTCTGCATGGTCTCGCCAATGTACCACGCTTCGGGACATCCTTTCCTGCAGCGTATGAGGTAGACTACATTGGTCGAGTCGCACGAGTATGCGCCGCGTACCTGGTGGGTGGTGTTTCCACGTGTAATGGTGGTGTCCATGTCGATGATCTGGCATGTCTTGCAGAGATTACCCTGGCAGGGTTTTGTGGTGTTGTGGTTGCTGTTCTGAAGGCTGGGTAATTTGCTGCAAACAATGGTTTGTTTGAGGTTGCGCGGTTGTTTGAAGGCCAGTAGTGGGGGTGTGGGGATGACCTTGGCAAGATGTCCATCCTCGCTGATGATGTGTTGGAGGCTGCGAAGACGATGTCGTAGTTTCTCCGCCCCAGGAAAGTACTGGACGACGAAGGGTACTCTGTCAGTGGTGTCCCGTGTTTGTCTTCTGAGGAGGTCGGTGCGGTTTTTTGCTGTGGCGCGGTGGAACTGTCGATCAATGAGTCGAGCGCCATATCCCGTTCGTACGAGGGCATCTTTCAGCATCTGTAGGTGTCTGTTGGGCTCCTCCTTGTATGAGCAGATCCTGTGTATACGGAGGGCTTGTCCATAGGGGATGGCTTCTTTAATGTGTTTCGGGTGAAAGCTGGAGAAGTGGAGCATCGTGAGATTATCTGTGGGCTTGCGGTAAAGCGAGGTGCTGAGGTGACCGTCCTTGATGGAGACGAGTGTGTCCAAGAATGGAACTGAATTTGGAGAATAGTCCATGGTGAGTTTGATGGTGGGATGGAACTTATTGATGTCATCGTGTAGTCGTTTCAGTGATGTCTCGCCGTGGGTCCAAAGGAAAAAAATGTCATCGATGTATCTGGTGTATAGCATCGGTTGAAAGTCCTGTGTGGTGAGGAAGTCCTGTTCAAACTTGTGCATGAAGATGTTGGCATATTGAGGTGCAAATTTGGTCCCCATGGCTGTTCCGTGCGTCTGGATGAAGAATTTGTTGTCGAAGGTGAAGACGTTGTGGTCTAGAATGAAACGGATGAGTTGCAGAATTGCGTCTGGAGATTGGCAGTTGTCGGTGTTGAGGACTGAGGCTGTTGCAGCAATGCCGTCGTCATGGGGGATGCTGGTGTAGAGTGCCGAGACATCCATTGTGACGAGGAATGTTCCTGGTTCAACTGGTCCATGGGTGCTGAGTTTCTGTAGGAAGTCCGTCGTGTCGCGACAGAAGCTGGGTGTACCTTGTACGATGGGTTTCAGGATGCCCTCGATGTGGCCAGAGAGGTTCTCACACAGGGTCCCATTGCCTGAAACGATAGGACGGCCTGGTGTGTTGGCCTTGTGTATTTTCGGGAGGCAGTAGAGATCTCCAATGCGGGGATTACGTGGGATGAGAGCACGTAGGGTGTTCTGAAGGTCTGGATCTAAGGTCTTGATCAGTCTGCTGAGTTGGCGGATGTGTTCCTTGGTTGGATCTGCGGGTAACTGCCTGTAGTGTTCCTGGTTGTCGAGTTGTCGGTATACTTCTTTGCAGTAGTCTGTTCTGTTCAGTATGACGGTGGCCCCTCCTTTGTCTGCTGGTTTGATGACGATGTTGCGGTTGGTCTTGAGAGTGCGGATGGCGTTGCGTTGTGCTTGGGTGACGTTTGAGGCTGCCTTGTGATTGCGAGTGATGAATCTGGCATTGACACGACTTCTGACGGCTTGAGCATACATGTCGAGTCTAGGGCAGCGGCCTTCCGGAGGGGTCCAATTTGACTCTTTCCTTTTCGGTTGCTGCACTGCAGATCTCGCGGTCTGCTGTTCTGGTTCATTGGTCGTGTCCCTGGGTTCGCTGTCGGCCTCTTGGAGCAGCAATCAAGCTTCTCCCGGTACAACAGTCGAAAACAATACAGGGAAATCCATTGTCAACTTGTCAGACTACACCCTTCAACCAGACGAAATCGAAGTCCTCAGCAGAGGGCTCAATTTCTGCACCACCACCAAAATGGACCCCATCAGTCTCGCGGCAGATACGGAGGAATTCATCAGGCGAATGAGGCTCCGGGAATTCTTCCACAGACCCCAAGAGGCCGACAGCGAACCCAGGGACACGACCATCCCACCATCAAACTCACCATGGACTATTCTCCAAATTCAGTTCCATTCTTGGACACACTCGTCTCCATCAAGGACGGTCACCTCAGCACCTCGCTTTACCGCAAGCCCACAGATAATCTCACGATGCTCCACTTCTCCAGCTTTCACCCGAAACACATTAAAGAAGCCATCCCCTATGGACAAGCCCTCCGTATACACAGGATCTGCTCAGACAAGGAGGAGCGCAACAGACACCTACAGATGCTGAAAGATGCCCTCGTACGAACGGGATATGGCGCTCGACTCATTGATCGACAGTTCCACCGCGCCACAGCAAAAAACCGCACCGACCTCCTCAGAAGACAAACACGGGACACCACTGACAGAGTACCCTTCGTCGTCCAGTACTTTCCTGGGGCGGAGAAACTACGACATCTTCTTCGCAGCCTCCAACACATCATCAGCGAGGATGGACATCTTGCCAAGGTCATCCCCACACCCCCACTACTGGCCTTCAAACAACCGCGCAACCTCAAACAAACCATTGTTTGCAGCAAATTACCCAGCCTTCAGAACAGCAACCACAACACCACAAAACCCTGCCAGGGTAATCTCTGCAAGACATGCCAGATCATCGACATGGACACCACCATTACACGTGGAAACACCACCCACCAGGTACGCGGCGCATACTCGTGCGACTCGACCAATGTAGTCTACCTCATACGCTGCAGGAAAGGATGTCCCGAAGCGTGGTACATTGGCGAGACCATGCAGACACTGCGACAACGAATAAACGGGCATCGTGCGACTATCAACAGGCAGGACTGTTCCCTTCCAGTTGGGGAACACTTCAGCAGTCAAGGACATTCAGCCTCTGATCTCCGGGTCAGCATTCTACAAGGAGGCCTTCAGGAGACGCGACAACGCAAAATTGCTGAGCAAAAACTTATAGCTAAGTTCCGCACGCATGAATGCGGACTCAACCGGGATCTGGGATTCATGTCGCATTACATTCGGCCCCCACCAACAAGCCTGGACTTGCAGAGGCCTACCGACTGAACTGGCTTGGGACAATTCACACCTCTTTAACCTGGAGTTACCTCTCTCTCTGCATCTTTGATGATTTGATTGCCTGCAGGTGCTCGCATTCCGGGCATCTCTGACTGTGTCTATATAAACATTTCTGGAACAAGCCTTTCCATTCACCTGAAGAAGGAGCCGTGCTCCGAAAGCTCGTGTTTGAAACAAACCTGTTGGACTTTAACCTGGTGTTGTAAGACTTCTTACAGTTTCCTGTAGCCTTTGGCCCATTCACATCTTTTATTTAAACAGAGTGTGTTCCTGCGTCAGAGACAATGTATACAAAATGAACAGAAGCCACACAATAGTGACGATGATCTTTGAAACAAACCCAAGGGTAGCCCCAGTGTCCATTGAGCTTCACAACATTTCCTTAGCGCTGGTATGGTTTCTGTTGCCATGAACAATCCAGGGTTTCCTGATGATAATTTACAGACCAGGATTAGTAGGATACTGGCTGCAGCAGCGCCCTGCGTGTTTTTCTTTCAACCCATGTCCCAGGTCGCCACCAACTGGCCTCACAGAGCCAGAGAGACACAGCGAAGGGAGACGGGAAAATCTGGATGCGCGGCAGCATGTGATTAAAGCCAGGTTGCCTTCCAATGTGATTGTCTGATGATCTGTCTGTCATCTTCAATTCTGCAGTTTGGGTTTTCAGCCGCTCCTGGGAACAGTTTCATTGGCGGTTGGTTTGGTTTCCTCTCGCTTAACCTTGTGGCTGCGTCAGCCTAAAAACCGCGTCAGAAAGGAGCTGCTATCTGCAGTGAAAGATAGTTTTTGTACAGGGCAGAGCCTGTTTCCTATCACTGTGAGTCTCAGAGCGCAGTAATAAACGGCAGCGTCAGCCAGCTGCAGCGCCGAGATGGTTAAACTGGTGAATTTATTGGAGGTCTGGAGCTCGGCAGAGAAACGACTTTTAGCAAAATCTGCTTTATTTTCACCACCCCCCGAGCCTTTCCGCAATATAAACTCAGGTTGAGAGTCTGCACGCTGCCGGTACCAGTATAAATAGTAACCGCTCGCTGTGGTATCATATCTGCAGGCAAGAGTCAACTCTTCTCCTTCTGTCTTAACATCTGAGGACAGCGGCTGGGTTACAGAATCTCCATGACTCAGATCTGAAAAATAAAACAAGGTCAAATAGAAGTAAAGATCGGACCCAGGACTGTTAAAAATCCATTTTAAGCCATATGTAAAAAATTAGAGAAAATATGAATTGTGTTTGGTCCACAATTACCCGTTAGAAGCGCTCCGCACACCACCCAGATACTGAGTAGCCGCATTGTCGCTGTCAGCTCTGTAAAAAATGAATTTGGATATTTAAAGCCTTCTACTTGAAATCCCTCCCCCAATTATATGTTGTCCTATCACAGGCTGCTCTTACCTCACTTCCTGATGTCCCCAATGGCAGAGTGAAACAGCGGGGTGGTGCTCTGTCTGCCAGTGATGACAGAAATCCAGTGCATTTTAGTGGGTATAAGTCCGCTTTCCAGAATGGATGGTGCAATTTACGCCGGTGTTTATTTTGATTCGTTCGTGGGGTGTGGGCGTCGCGGGCTGCACCAGCATTTATTGCCCATCCCTGAGGGAATTTAAGAGTCAACCACATTGCTGTAGGTCTGGAGTCACATTTAGGCCAGACCAGGTAAGGACGGCAGATTTCTTCCCTAAAAGTCCTTTGAAAATCAGGTGGGTTTGACAATTGACAATGGTTTCAAGATCACCTATGCCAGGATTCGAGCTCGAGTCATCAAAGCCTGACTCTGGATCCCTGGAATACTAGCCCGGCGACACCGGGTGACATGGTAGCATAGCGGTTAGCACTGGTGCCTTACAGCGTCAGTGTCCCAGGTTCGATTCCCGGCTTGGGTTACTGTCTGTGTGGCGTTGCACGTTCTCCCCGTATCTGCGTGGGTTTCTTCCAGGTGGTCCGGTTTCCTCCCAAAGTGCAAAGATGAGCAGGTTAGGTGGGTCCGTTATGCTAAATTGCCCCTTAAGTGTCCAAAAGGTTAGGTGGAGTTACTGAGTTACGGGGATAGGTGGGAGGTGTGGTCTTCAATAGGATGCTCTTTCCGAGGGCCGGTGCAGACCCGATGGGCCAAATGGCCTCTTTCTGCACTGTAAATTATATGACTCTGACAATACCACTACGCCATTTCCTCCCCTTTTCTGTTTATTGCACTGGCAAACACGGGATTGTTCCTGAATTTGGTTAATTCGGGAACTATCAGTTTCTGACAGTGTTACCATCAGGGGACAGCCAACCGTGACTCCAGTGAACTTTCCCTCATGAATCACTGAGCCAATTGTCTCATCATAATTACATATTTTATCAGCTTGTGACACAACGGCAGCGTCCCCAGAAACGACTTATTCATGTCCACCGCGAGGACCTGTTGGCTCCGGAAGGAGACCTGTCAATGCGGTTCAACAGCTTCATATTTGCTCTCGAATCCTTTGCTAATATTCCCGAAAGTAAAAATGTGTGTGAGCATATGCCTGAAAAGAATAGATCTTCCACTCTAGAGCAACGGCACGACCGGCACGAGAAGGGCAGCACGGTAGCATTGTGGATAGCACAATTGCTTCACAGCTCCAGGGTCCCAGGTTCGATTCCGGCTTGGGTCACTGTCTGTGCAGAGTCTGCACATCCTCCCCGTGTGTGCGTGAGTTTCCTCCGGGTGCTCCGGTTTCCTCCAGTCCAAAGATGTGCAAGTTAGGTGGATTGGCCATGATAAATTGCCCTTAGTGTCCAAAATTGCCCTTAGTGTTGGGTGGGGTTCCTGGGTTATGGGGATAGGGTGAAGGTGTTGACCTTGAGCAGGGTGCTCTTTCCAAGAGCCGGTGCGGACTCAATGGGCCGAATGGCCTCCTTCTGCACTGTAAATGCTATGATAAAAACTGTCACTGCAAAAGCAACTGAACATTCTTAAAGAATTAACGTTTCCAACTAACGTAAGCAGGATTTCGTTCAGTGGCTCCTTCTGTTTAAAATGGTGTGGAGATGCCAGCGTTGGACTGGGCTGGGCTCAGTCAGAAGTCTTACGACACCAGGTTAAAGTCCAACAGGTTTATTTGCAACCACGAGCTTCGGGAGTGCAGCTCCTTCATCAGGTGAGGGAGCTGCCTTCCAGATGAAGGAGCTGCGCTCCGTGAACTAGTGATTCCAAATAAACCTGTTGGATTTTAATCTGCTGTTGTAAGACTTCTTACTGTTTACATAGATACATAGAAGATAGGAGCAGGAGGAGGCCTTTTGGCCTTTCGAGCCTGCTCTGCCATTTATCACGATCATGGCTGATCATCCAACTCAATAGCCCAATACTGCTTTCTCCCCAAAGCCTTTGATCCCATTCTCCCCAAGTGCTATATCCAGCCGCCTCTTAAATATATTTAACGTTTTAGCATCAACTGGTTCCTGTGGTAATAAATTCCACAGGTTCGCTGCTCTTTGTGTGAAGAAATATCTCCTTATCTCTGTCCGAAATGGTTTACCTGAATCATCAGACTGTGACCCCTGGTTCTGGACGCACACATCAAATGATTAACTTCTATCTGGTTCATTATCGTTTATTCACTGAGCCATGTCTCTCATCTTTATGAGAGAGTATCGTCAGCGCTTTTCAGAAATTCTGTATTGTTCTGTTCAAAACAATGCTGTTCAAAACCTAGGAACAAAGCTCAAAGAGAATGTTGGAAGCGTCTCGGGGACGGGTAAAGCTTGTTCTCATTAATTAGAATTCATACCAGCCACCCAGTAACACATTACACGCTACGTCCACTCGTGGTAGAAATACACTTGGTGCCCAAATGGTTAGAGTGAAGTAATTCAGAAACAGGTCAAAGTGATTCTCACATCCTTTCCCACATCAGACACCCCTTCCCACCCTCTCTCTGCTCTTTGACCAATATCAGGCTCTGCGATATGAGAATGTCTTCGTGATGATTATTGCCTGCATTAGCTTCTCCAAACCATTGAGGTAAGTTGAATTCCACCATTTGTAGCCATCTGGGATGGCCACTTACAATAAGGAACAGGGAAGGTCTCAAAGCATAGCGGGAAAAATGGACAATGCGAGATTCAGGCAGGCTCAGAGCCTGAATGTATATTTGCGAATGAGAAATCCAGACGGTATCGAAACCCCCAACCGAGTAGCATTTGATTGCCCATCTCCGCCAGACAAACGACTGACACTTGAGCGACCAATACAATCCCAGACATTTCGGCGCCGCTCCCTGTGCTCGAGAAGCATAAACAACAGGGTCAATGACTGCTTGGGACACGCCCAGCCATCAAATCATTTCAAATCGAACACGGTGATCAGGAATTACCCAAGTAGTGGGGTCCAAACCGAAGGACTGCCCAAAAGAGCGTGAAAACACCCAAGGATAAAGAGAGAGACCATGTGTTTGACCTCTCTTTGACCTGGTGCTCCGGCAACGTCTACTTCCAAGTGCCATGATGTGGAGATGCCGGCGTTGGACTGGGGTGAGCACAGTAAGAAGTCTTACAACACCAGGTTAAAGTCCAACAGGTTTGTTTCAAACACGAGCTTTCGGAGCACGGCTCCTTCTTCAGAAGGAGCCGTGCTCCGAAAGCTCGTGTTTGAAACAAACCTGTTGGACTTTAACCTGGTGTTGTAAGACTTCTTACTGGACTTCCAAGTGCAGCACCGCAAGGTGAAGTTCAACGCCTGGTACCAGACAGATGAGCCTAGCTGAGCAGCAGTGACTTCCACAGGCCCGATAGATATAGATCCGAGGAATGGCCACTGTTTCTCTGACCTAAGCCGGGTGCCTAAAGTTTAGTACAGGTTGTCATAGTTGATAGGTGCAATTTAACCGTTGTGATTATGTTGCATGATTAATTGTGTGTGTAAATAAAGTACCCTTGATCTCGAACTAACTAAGTGGTGTTTGGCTCTTTGATCGATATCCGGTTGATGGTATCGTTTGATATCTGGCGACTCTGAGCAATAGAATATTGATATCCAGGGCAGCACGGTGGCCTAGTGGTTAGCACAACCGCCTCACGGCGCTGAGGTCCCAGGTTCGATCCCGGCTCTGGGTCACTGTCCGTGTGGAGTTTGCACATTCTCCCCGTGTCTGCGTGGGTTTCGCCCCCACAACCCAAAAACGTGCAAGCTAGGTGGATTGGCCACACTAAATTGCCCCTTAATTGGAAAAATGATTGGGTACACTAAATTTATAAAAAAAAAAGAATATTGATATCCAGAGAAAGGAGGGCAAGCTCATTGACTGCCATATTTACAGTAGGTAAAAAAGGCAACACATTAAACCTATGTTTATTTCAAAATGGATGAGGTCTTACTCACTACAGGTGCTGCGAACCCCACGAGCGATATTGTGAGCTGCCGCCCTCTTGTGGATATCGGATAGATGTTCCGATGTCGGCGGCCCGAAGATGAGAGATTCTGTGGTTATTCAGTGACCCGGGCTGACGATTTTGATATTTGGAGAGCTGGACTTTTGCCGGACTGGAATAATATGCCGAGCAGAAAATTAAGTTTTGTATCTCACATTGCTCAGGCAGAACCTCGACCTCAAAGCATCTTTCAGGCAGGGAGATAAACGTTCGTTTCGAGGAGGTCAGCTTATGTCCTGAAAGCAGTAAAGACGTACTTCCAATGTCATTATGGTACCAAAGCCAGGGAATAACTGTTCACTAATCTTTGAACTACCTACATCATGTATAATATGGATGACAGACAATCAGTCTGAGTGATTCACACAGAACTACGTGATAAGTCGCACAAATAGAAATTAAATAGTGTCTGAGTCACGGATGTTAGAAAACCGTGATTGTTAGGAAATCAAGTGGAATAAGTGATATTTGGGAGGACATATCAATCAGGGGAGAATAGAGTGTTACCGAGAAATTAATTCTCACTGACAATGAGAGAATTACAAGAAGCGATGCAAGGTGCAGGGTAGGTCCTGGGCGGCCCCTCCCCAAAGCAGGAAATGGTCTGTCAAATAGAAATACAAAATCTAGTCGGACTGAACTGCTGACCTAACCAAGGACAGAAATGGGCCATGGGAAACAATGTAATAGCACAATCGGGTTAAACCGAAAGTAGTAAACACAATAACACAATGCTCAACATATCACAGACTTAAAACTGATCAAACTATCAGCTGCCAGCGCAATTGAAGGAATGGAAATGTCAGCGATTGAGCCGCCAGAAGTTTGCACTGTCTGCACCTTTTCATTGCTCAAGTGACTGAGGAGAATAAAACAAGTCTGTCGGCAGGAAGGACCCAAAATCACAAACATTTAGGGAAGGAATAATGTCTATCTGAAAGTGTGACAGCTAGCTGCTTTCACACCCGCCTTGTCCACGTTGCCTTCCGTTTTTTAATTTATGACAATATCCCTTTGACAAGTTCCTGTTTATCTTAGCCCTTTATCGTTTTGATGCGATATTCGTGGTAATAAGAAATCACGATGGAAAAAATAAAATTCATCTTTCACTATCCATCTTCCCATGAAATTGAAGTGATTTTGTCATTGAATCGTCTACCAATGAAAATAATTACAGGCAATCTACTCCAGCACAAGAGCAAAATTCGAAGGAGATAAATTGATTCTCCTTTCTACCTTGTTTATTCCAAGCAAAATAATCCAAATTTCCCTTATCTGTTTTCATAAACGTCCTTCATTCCTGGTACTCTTCTGATATATAACATCTGCACTCCCTCCAACTTGTTAACATTCTTTGTACCTTGTATTTCACTGGATTTGGACAGAGAAGTCCAGCAATAATTTCTACAGAGTTAAGAGCACGTTTCGATACAAACAGCAGAGTGACAAAACCTGTGTCCATATGGCTCCACTTTATAGAATAGAATCATAGAATCACTACAGTACAGAAGGAGGCCATTGGGCCATCGAGTCCGCACCGATCCTCTGGAAGAGTACTCCACCCAAGCCCACTTCTCCGCCCAATTCCTAAAATCCTTGAACCTAATCTAAACATCCCTGACACTGAGGGACAATTTAGCATGGCCAATGAACCTAACCTACAAATCTTTGGACTGTGGAAGGAAACTGGAGCACCCGGAGGAAACCCACGCAGACACCGGGAGAAAGTGGAAACTCCACACAGTCACCCAAGGCCGGAATTGAACCTGGGTCCCTGGCGCTGTGAGGCAGCAGTGCTAACCACTGTGCAACCGTGCTGAAATTTAGTTTTCTGTCAAACGTTCATGTCTGCAGACAAAATACTCACCGAATCTACTCAATAACCTCCTCCTAAGTTCTCCTATGGAGTACTTAGAATCCTCCAGCAGAGGGCTCCAATGTCAAGCATGGGCCTGATTAAGTCACGTCATAGCATTGACACATCAATGGGAACGGTATCCGGAGTGATGTCACAATAGGCCTGACCCCCTGCAGTGTGTGGCTGGAACAATGAGCGGAACAGAGCCCGGGTTCCCGCTCTCCTCTCAATCTCTGCCTCATTCTATTCCCATTCACTCCGAGAGATTTAGTCAGACATGACTCTGTTAATACTGGCGGCGCTCTTGCATAATAAGTTCTGGGTTATGGGCTGGATTCTCCGGAACCTCAACCGCGTGTTTCTCGGATGGACAACTCACTCTCAGATTCTCGCAAATTGTGACTAACTCTTAATATTGCATATTTTCGCAGGCGGGCTATGCGCAGATCCAATAACTCAGTCACCGGTGACAAAATCCGCATCAGAAGGAGGTTCAGTGCAGTTACATTGCGAATATACAGACCCGACTATGTACCACATGCTATGGTATCAGCAAAAACCATCACAGCCGCCGAAATTAATCATCGTTAACATATTGACGATGAAGAAAGAGGAGATCTCAGGGCGATATCTGGCGGCAGCCAACAAGTCTAAAAAGATAGGTTATCTCAGTATAACCGCGCTCAGTGTGGAGGACGGGGCGCTCTATTACTGTGCATTGAGCAGTGTCAGATCGCAGAAAAAATACGTACCAAATCCTCAGAGAGTATTTTCAATTCCAATAAATTTGCGTTCGTGCCCTTGTCCGGGGTGTTGGGGGAGGGGTTGATCTCGATTCGGGAACGTACTCGGGTCTATGTATCCACCAATTACATTGCTGTCTCTGTCCTTGTACAGGCCAATAAAGGAGCGGTTTGGGATTACTGAGCTTAATCTGCATGTCGCCATACACAATAAATTTAAGACTGGAATATCCACTTCCGAGTAGAACTATTTCAAGTTCTCAGATGTGGCGATAATAAACTCTTCCAGGCCCATTAACTTAGGCGGGCCTAAGGCCACTGAGTCTGAGCCACTAGTTCCTGTAACTAAAGACAGAATGGACCAATCTGCTGTAGTTGTGAATACATAGACTGCACATTAGCTATTTAACGAGGGGCTCACGGAGCAACAAGACTAACTTGTCAGACAGGACAATGTCCCTTTTCAGTCTTCATTAGAACATCGATTTGCCGATCGAAAATAAATCAAATCTATGTTGACTCTTCCTGCTTTCAGTGGTGGAGTCGCCCCGATAAGGGACCTGATTCAGCTCGTGGTGAGCGGATGGTGAGCGATTGGTGCGGTCCATGATGAGCGCTGTAAAATTCATGGGGGCCTGATTCCTCCACAACTCACAAAGGTGCACGACCACAGGGCCGTGTATTCTTCCGGTCCTTCCAGGTCTTTTCTGCACATCTTTAGATCGATGGCAATCGGTGGATTGGCTCACACTGCTGAAATGCACAGAGTTGTGATCCTGTTCTGATCACAAGTACAGTGTACCCACTGCGGCATGGGCTTACCTCTATCACTGTAATAACCTTCATGACGCTGAGCTGGCACAGCTCTGCGATGCTCTGTCGCCCTCGATAACAAACACCGACTCAGGAGATTGTGATACCTCTTCACGGACCCACGCACAGACGAACTTTGAGCAGGGTTTGGTTAGTCAGCCCCTTGAGCCGCCTCCATCGTTCAATAAGTTCGTGGCTGATGAGATCACCACATCAGATTCACATTTTGCCTACCCCCGATAAACATTGATTCCATTTTTAATCGAGATTACACGCACATCTCCCTTGAAATATTGAATGAACCTCCCTCAACGGTCTCTGCAGAAGAGGTCCACAGATTCACGAAGCTCGCCCAGAAAAAAATACAAAGATCTAAAAATCCCGTCTTGCTCCATTTTCACATATTCATTAGAAATGGCGATGGTCTTTCTGACCGTCCTCTCGCATCCACCTTGAGAGATGAATATCACCCCCCCCCCCCCCCCGGCCACAACCTACACCCCTCCCCCTCTCGGTGTTGGTTTGTTTCTGGGATCGTCTGTCTTTCTGCTATAATGTGATTGACGTAACAGACATATATAGGAATATTTATATTTGTGTACTGGTATTTCTCTATGTATGTGTCATATTGAGATCACTTCTACCTTTGCTGCTACTCAGATTCTCTCAAATCAGATGGAACAGGCTGCCCGGATACTGACTGTGGATCGTCAGGATCGATTGCATTGATGTGTGGCGTCCGTATCCTCTTCAACCCTCACTTCAGCGTCCAACTGTTCCATTGGGTCTTGGTGGCTCCAGTCTGACAGAAACGGACAGAAAACAATAATAATTTCAAAATTCAGAATCAGCCTCATATAGAACAACGTAATGGCCACCCGCACCATACTCATTATTATTTCATTAACAATAATATCTGGTTACACAGTGAGAGGAGAATGGGGGGTTTTGCAGTGAAGGAAATACTGAGCAGCGAGATCATAACGAGGAGAGCGAGAGGCGTTTCCCCGCGATAGTTCCTGAATCAATCGCTCTTTCGCGCAGGCCATTTTCTGTCAGAGCAGCAATCCAGATTCAGGTCCCACTGCATTGCTGATCCAACCAATGACAGGAATCGAGCAGCGGCAGCAATGTCTGGAATATCCCAATGGTGTTAGAGCGAGAGCAACAAACGGAAGCTGTGACCGAGGCACCGCAGACTCAAAGCTGAAAAAGTTTGCGGCCATTATCAGCTGCAGTCACAAGTGATGGGGCGGAAATAGCGACAGTTGACCATCCTGCAGCCTGTGACCGTCTGCACCTGCACCAGATTCAACTGACGCTACCTGCACCTATTTGAAAGAACTTTTTCTATTGCCCTTTTCACCCTGCATTTAGATCACGGTTGATTTTCTGTTGTCAAGTTCTGACAATATCTTTTCAAATGTTCTTCTCTCATCACTTTTTGCGCGAGACTCCAAATGGTAACAACTCACAGTGCGATTAACACCATTTCTTTGCGCGTGGTGCGGTGGCCAAGAGGAAAGGCGTTGGTTTCGTAAACCAAAGATCGCGGGTTCGAATCCCGTCCGTGCCTTGGTGTCGCTGCTCGGCTCCCCGGAGCTCTTTGTGCTGAGCCAATCAAAGTCGTTTGATTCATCCTTGCCCGCAACAGGAAATGTCATCCCTTTATAAACATTGAACCTTCAGTTGATGGAAATAATTCCATACAATCTGGTCTCTCAGAAAACAAAATTCTGAGCACATCACATGAGGATCAGGAGGTCATGGCGGATTTGAGGAAAATAAACTACCTGGAAGGGTGGTAGAGGCAATCCTTTAAATAGTACCTGGAAAATGGGGTAGGTCGGGTGTTTTTCGCGCGTTGGTGCAGACACGATTATCTGAACTGTGTGTATCTGCGATTCTGAGTGCTATTACATTCCAGGTATTAGGTTAATTCCACGAGTTACAAACTTCCAGGTTTGCCACATTTATATCCAGATATTGCCTTGTCTTTCACTGGAGCGTCGGTGGCAATCGGAGGAATGCTGCAATGAAGCAAGATGTGATAGTTTTCTGATAACAAGTACCGCGAACCGGCTGCGGCATAGCCTTCACCGCACCATTGAAGGATAACACACACTCACTCGGGAAAATGCAGGGCCTTTTCATTACCATATGAACATCCGACGTAGGAGCAGGGAGTTGGCCAATCGGCCACTCGAGTTACTCCACAATTCAATGACATCATGGTTAAGGTGACCATTGCCTTAGCTCCACATTCCGGATAACCCACGGACGCTGGTAGAGGTATAATCAGTAAGTTCGCAGATTCCAACAAAATTGTTGATGTGGTTAATAGTGAGGAGGAAAAACTTTGAATAGTGGCAAATGGACTCTGAAAAGTGCGAGGTGATGCATTTTGACAGGACTAAAAAGGCACGGGAATATACAATGAACGGTAGGACTCTGGGAATTACAGTAACCAGAGGGATCCCGGCTGCGGATCCAAAGACCCCTGAAGGTTGAACGCAAGTTGTTAAGAAGGCTTATGAAATATTTGAGTTTATTTTCCGTTGAATATAAGATCAGGGAGGTTATGATGGAGCTGTAGGAACGCTTGTTGGGCCACAGCTGGAGTATTGTGTGCAGCTCTGGTCACTACACTGTAGCAAGGATTTGATTGCAGTAGAGAGGGTGCAGTGGAGAATCACCAGCATGACGCCGGGGATGGAGTGTTTCAGCTGTGAAGAGAGGCTGGTGAGGTTGAGGTTGTTTTCCTTGGAGCAGAGAAGGCTGAAGGGGGACTTGATTGAGGTATATAAAATCCACCTAATCCACCTATTCTGCATATTTCTAGCCACAGCATATTTTTGGATTGAGGGAGGAAACCAAATCAGACAGGGGGAGATGCACAAACTCGTCCAAAGACTGATTGATTCTGGGTCCCTGGCGATGTGAAGTAGCAGTGCTAGCCACTGTGTCACCCCAAATAACCTAATTCTTTGACCACGTTTTTGACCACACAACCCAAATGTTCCTCGCAAACTCCTTGGGACATGTAATGATGGGAAAAGCTCGACATGTACATAAATTGCTGCATTTGTTGTAGTTCAGTGAGACCTGTTAGTTTACTCAGTGAGTGAGTCTGTACACCATGATATGAACAAGAAGCAGGAGTTAAGGAATCACAGATCAATTCGTCAATCTTATATCTGTTATGAATGTATGTTGCAATCGTCAACTGTTATAACTGTGCAAGTGGACCTCACCTCTTGCTGTTTTTGAGTGTTGTTTTCTTACAAATTATGTCACTCTGAGTATGGAAACTGAACTGCCCATGAGGACGCGACCCCTGCTGAGCAGCAGCTAGAACTGCCAGTGTGGGGTTTTTGTACGGGATCCCCCATATCTCTGTAGCAGTGTGGGCGCCATGGCACAGAAATACACGGCGCTGTCGGAGACCATTGTATTACTGATCGTTAGCTCGGTAGTCTTGTTCTTTTTATCAAACGTAGAAGAAAACCGATCATTGAGGTCGGTGTTCCTTTGCACATTTTGTCCAATAAGACGAAACATGTACATTGGAGCTTTACCGGGCTGCTGACTGTACCAGTACACATAAGGGTTAGAATCGCTTGTTTTCAAGGTGCAGGTTAATGTAACTTCACTTTCCTCTGTAACCGTTATTTCGGGTTTCCTTTGTTCCACGGTGTCCTGGTGGCTCCATTCTAACATAAATAACAGCGACAATGACAATCAGAGTCAGCCTCATATTAAGCAATAAAATAATCTCTAAAATAATCATTATAATTTTACCAATAATAACATCTGGGTTACAGCAGTCAGGAAGACAATGGGGTGTTGCTGGGAAGAAAATACTTACCGAGAAGTGAGATAACGATGAGGAGCGAAGCGAGATGGTTCCTCATGATCCTTCTTGAGTTTGTAATTCTGCAATGAGATAAATCCTGTGTCAGAGACAGAAATACAGACCCCCGTCACACTGCTGATCCGACCAATGAGAGGAATGAACCAGCAGCAGCAATCTCTCCAGTAACACAATTGGGTCAGAATGAGAGCAGCAACCGGAAGCTGTGTGAATATTGAGTGAAGTGTGCGGTGACTCTCAGCTGCACTCGGAACTCTGGAGCGGAAATAGCGACAGTTGAATCTTCACTGCACCGTGACCATCCTGCACCTGTTCATCGTGCAAGTCACTGAGAAGAATTAGATCGGGAAGGACATGACGGACTAGAATTTAGAATCTTCGAGTCAGGGATGAGGCCACACGATCTGTATTGCCCGAGACACTTTGAAATCGTTATCTTATTCTTCTTTCAAAAACAGCATTTTCTATATACCCCGGTAATTCTATATGCCCCGGTAATTCCCTTTACATTTCCTTCTAAAAGTTATTGTTGAATCTTCTTCCTTTATTTAGACACGTCATCGAAAGTTTAGCAAAGCGCAGTGTCCCTCTCCATTCGGTCAACTCTCAGCCTTTATGGGGCAGCGGGAAACGTGTGACCATGTCGCCCTCTGGTGGATATAATCAGAACTTGACACCGTTCGGACACTTGATGAAAATAGAAAATCAGAATATCAATTCTAGGGGAATTACCGCAGAAGGGGAAATATACACAGAGCTTGCAGCTTGTCTCCAAAGATCATCGACACCAGTTGAACAGAGAGGAAATATAAGTTAATATTGGAGCAAGGTTGTTGTGGTTTGTTGTTGTTCATTGTGCAGCTCAGAACGGGAAATACCGACAGGCAGGCAGCTGGGAATTTTCCTTCTTAAATTCATTTGATTATTGTTTTATGTCCTGGTAAGTGTTGCGCAAGCCTGGACATTCACCAACAGCATTTCTTTAGAAATTGACGCCACACAAACGCACACTCCCAACTGTACGGGTATATTTTCATATTAAGAATGAGTATAATTTATATAAAGAGGAAATCCATCCACATAAGAGACTTAGCACAATAGGCTAAATAGCTGGCTTGTAATGCAGAGCAATGCTCGCAGCGCGGGTTCAATTCCCGTACTGGCCTCCTCGAGCAGGCGCTGGAAGATGGCGACAAGGGGCTTTTCACAGTAACTTCATTAAAGCCTGCTTGTTGTTATTCTTAAATGTAAGAGGTATAACGACAAGCAAGGTGGTCCGCTGGTGAGAGATCTTCGACCCCCTCTGATTATAACATCGCTGAAGTGTTATGTGCAGAAACGCTTTGACAGTTTTTGTACAGGTTCAGCGTGTTCTGTGTGTCTGTGGGTCTCAGTGCGCAGTAATACACCGCACAGTCAGTCAGCTGTGCCTTCGAGACTTTCAGCGGAACTGTCCGACCAGATTCATCGAACTTCGCTGAAAAGCGGTTCTCTGGAATGCCGTCCGTTTTCTCGCTGTATCTGTTCCTCTGCAACAAGTACTCCAAGGAGCCGCTGGGATACTGACGGTACCAGAATAGGTAAGGAACGTCGCTGCTTGTAGATGTGAAATTACAGAACAATTCAATGTCACCTCCTTCATGGACTGAGGTTTCAGCTGGTGTCTGTGAAACCGAATCTCCTCGACAATAACCTATAAGAGCCCAGAGCGATAGTAAATTAAACAATGTCGCTCCATTATCTATCCCCATAATCAGCCGATCACTCCCAACAATTACCTGGGAATTAAAGAAGTGTTAAAGAAGCAGAAAGACATTCCCTACAAAATGTGAGTCATGGAGGAGGGGTTTGAACAACTTTCAGCACTTTCCAGCGGGGTAAGATTAGGGGCAGTGGGGGAGAATGCGAATATCCAGAAGGGTTTTTAATGTTAAATTCAGATCGGTCTGAATGATTGTTTCTGCACTTAGAATCAAGGCATGGATATTTCTGTGTTCTCTATACTGACCGCTTAAATATAAAGTATGAGATAGATGTGAAACGCAGAGTTACATAGCATTCGAACTTACCAGTTAAGACAGCAGCAGCTGTAAAGATAAAGGAAAAACTGACAGTGAACATGTTCACACAGAGATGATGGCGGGGTTTGACGAGGCTTCTTCCACCTGAAATAGTTTTAATTCCAGAATAGGGTGAAAGTTGACTCATATCCAGCCTCTTTGCGGATTGGCTAGTTCTTGACAGAGACAGCAGCGGATAACCAATCAACCATTATTCTTCAAATCATCCAATCAACTCGCAGTTTCTGTGTTCTTCGATTCGTGACGTCAGTGCGGGGAGGAGAAAACAGTGAAATTGAACCTAAAATTCTCACCGAGTGTAAATTGTTCCGTTCGAAATTGGTTATTATTTGATCCGTCCTATTGATTAGAAGGCGATGAACTTCCACAGGAGGACATGCTTGTTAAATAATTCTAAAAGTGTTCTCTCACATCTAGGAACTGTTTATGTAGAGAGTCCACGGTTCGCCCATGAATATATCAAGTCAGTGACATATTTAATGTGGCATCAGTGCCGGGATTAACATTAATCTTTCTGCTGTATCCCGCTGCTGTTGTATATTTGTCACGGATTGTATGTTGTGAATATCAATCTTCACACCGACAGTGTTCCTCTGACCAGACGGCACGCAAATAGTTTCAGTTCAGAATTTATTTATTCAAGCTATAGAAGGGGAGCTAAACACCCACAAGGTGATTTATCAGCTCTCGGATCATAGAGAATACAGAACAATTATATTTTTCATATATTTCAGGTAATTAACATACACTAACAATGCACAGTGGGTAAAACTGCCAGTGGGTAGCGTCAGGGACCCGGGTTCAATTCCGCCCTTGCGTGACTGTCTGTGTGGAGTTTTCACATTTTGTGTGGACTTCCTTCCGGTGCTCCGGGTTTCTTCCATGGATGTGCAGGTTAGGTGCAGTTACAGGGCGGACGATTGGGCCGAGGTAGGATGGTCTTTCTAAGTATCCCTGCGGACTAGTTAGGCCGAATGGCCTCTTTTTCCATTGTGGGGATTCTATGTCACAAACAGTAGATTACATCGGGCAGCACGGTAGCACAAGTGGTTAGCACTGTGGCTTCACGGCACCAGGGTACCAGTTTCGATCCCCCGCTGGGTGACTGTGCGGAATTTGCATGTTCTCCCCGTGTCTGCGTGGGTTTCCTCCGGGTGCTCCGGTTTCCTCCCATTGTCCAAAGATGTGCGGGTTAGGTGGTTGGCCATGCTAAATTGCCCTTAGTGCCCAAAAATGATTAGATGGGGTTATTGGGTTACGGGGGTAGGGTGGAAGTGAGGGTTTGAGTGGGTCGGTGCAGACTCGATGGGCCAAATGGCCTCCTTCTGCACTGTATGTTCTATGATCTGTGACAACCTCTCAACGTGTCGTTCCCTTGTTTTGCAATCCAGAGCAAAGCTCTTTGTTTTCTGATTAATTATATTAATGTAGAGGGAATTAAGTTGTTCTCCTCACAGTAGGAACGAGGACTTAGTAAAGACAATGTTGGGCGCTGAATAGGATCAGTCTTTGAGGTGGGATAGCGAAGTGACATTTAGTATCTTTGTTTTGTCAGCGCTCGACATTCCCTCAAAGTAATCTGCTCAGTGGCGGCGTAAAGCAGAAAGAGTGCTGGATTGAATTAACACAAACAGGTATACAGCAAAACTGATCTACATATTGTGATTTCTCATATGATATCAGCTCACAGTCAATGAGAGGATGTGAAAGTGCCTTGTCAGTTTTTGTATGGACTGACTGTGTCTCTGCAACAGTGTGGGTCTCAGAGCACAGTGATACACAGCAGAGTCAGACACACGGACCCCGGTGATAGTTAAAGGAACTGTTTTTTGCTCCTGGTCCAAACGAGCAGAAAAACGGTCGGGAAAATGTGACGACTTGTCCCCCTCCGCCTTGCCGTACTTTCTTAGTAAATATCTCGGAGATTCCCCTGGATACTGGATGTACCAGAAGAGGTAGGGATAGGTATCGGTTGTGGAGTAATTGCAGTTCGATATTATCGTATGTCCCTCCTGAACCGTCACATCAGGCGGATCCTGGGAAACTGAATCCTTTGCCTCTGTTCCTGAAATAAAGAACAGCCTGTGTTATACAATTGGGAGTAAACATGATCAATGGACAGAGACGTATTGAACCGTCGACTCACCGGGTAGCAGAACCATGATTATCAGTAAAGGATATACGCAGCACATGGTATGTGGTGTTCAGTTCGACTAGCATAACAGAATGGTTTAAACTGCGGAACTTTTTATTCTCATATTTAAAAGTAAAAACAGACCACGGATTACTGCCCTTAGTCAGACACTGAGGGTGCTGCTCAGGACGGGGATTGGCAGATTTTTAAAAACAGATACGAACTGTCAACCAATCAGCATCACTCGTGTGAAATTAACTGATCCATTCTCACCTGCTTCCGCTTGACGTCCGGCAGAGGATATCGCTCTTCTCACCCCATCTCTCTTTGTGCATACATACAGGCATAGTCACACACACTCACACACACAGAGACACACATAGACAGGCACACACACACTTTCTCACACACAGACACCCATACTCGGACACAAAAACAGACATACATGCAGACACACACACAAACAAGCACAGACATATGCTCACCGACAGACACACACAGACATAAACATACACAAATAAACACGCAACAGACAAAAGCACAGGCAAACAGGCACCTATATGAACACGCATACAGATACACACAAACAAACACACAAATAAAACAACGCACAGGAAAACACAACACATGCAGGGACACAGACACTGACGCACACAGACACATACCCATTATACACACACGCATTCGCAAAAACGGACACAAGGGCAAAGAGACAATACAGACACAAGGAAACATACACACAAACAGAGACAAGCAGGCACAGGCGCAGACGCATCTATAAGGCACCGGCAGACACACACAGACGTACACATAAACACAGACACCAAATGGACACACACACACATACATAAACACACGTAGACACACTGACACCGGCACACTCACACACACACACACACACACACAGACAAACACAAGGACAGACACACATAAGGACGGACACACAGACACACGCACCTACATATATCATAGGATACAGACAGACAAAAACACACGCACTAAGACAGAGATAAACAGACATGCCAACACACACAGACACAAATAAAACAACACCAAGCAAGTACAAACATAGGTAGTTACACACACATACACTCACATACACTGGCACACACACATTCGCACACACAGACACACATGCAGGCACGTAGAAACACAAAGACAGGCAAACATGCACAAGCACAAACGAACCAGCATACATTCACAGATACAAACACAGTCATAATCATAAACACTGACACACAGGCACACACACAGGCACGCACAAGCATACACAAAAAACAAAGGCACACACAAACAAAACACAGACAAACGCGTACACAGACGCACACAGATATATACGCACACAAAATCACAGGCAATTAAAAACTCAGATACACACAGAACACATGCACAAAGAAACTTCCCCCTCCCTCGGCTTATTTTGGTTGTTGCGTGGCTGATGAGCCAGATCCTTGAGCGGCATCTTCAATCACTCACTTGGCAGGAGTTTCCAAAAAGTGGCATCGGTGCTCGGACGCTCAGTCGCAGGCATTGGTTTCTAAGGCTCCTTTCCCGGGCCTCCCCTTGCCGTCGGGTGTTCTCGAAGAATTGTGACTCTTCAATCAGGAGGTACCGCCAAATAGGTCTCTTCTGAGCAAAGGATTCCCAAAAATTGACTTCCATGTTCCATTTCTTGAGGTAAGCCTGCAAGGTGTCTTTTAAGAACATACTTTGTCCTCCTCTTGTTCGGGATCCTTCCTTGAGTTGGGTGATGAAGAGTTGTTCAGGCAGTCGGGACCGTGACATCATATGGACCGGACAGCGGAGTTGTCTTTGGATGATCATGACCTCGATACTGGTGCTTTGACTCCTTGAAGGACACTAATGTTAACATGTCTGTCATTCCAGCTGATTCGGAGATAAAGTGCGTTTGGATTTTGCGATTTACTTTAAGCTGAGTTGTTTACGCGTAGCACTGATGCCATGTTTATCCTTCGAAGCCTCAGTGATTATTTCAAATGGTTCAACAAAGTTTGCTGCCGTAGTTGACACATACAAGCCTCCTGTAAGCTAAAGTGATCTATCGGTCTGACAGGGTTTGCAGCGAGTCGATCACCCACCTTACCAGTGTATGATGCCAGAGGAGATGTGTGCCAGGATGCTGCGCTTCAGCAGCTGCTTCTCTCGGACCTTGAGCTTGTCAATTAACACTAGTCAACACTCCCCTTCCCTCCCTCCATTCCCTCTTCCCTCCCCCCTCTTCACATCATCCCTCCAACTCTTCCCTCCCTCCCCTTCCCGCGCTGCCTCCCACAAATATACACAGCCGTTGTGTTTAAGTCAGAAAATATATTTTATTGCATGAAATTTGAAACGGTGAAGTCGTTTTATCTCATTGTTCATTTGAGAAAGTCAAACGGTAAGTTAAATGTTAAGTGGTTTCAAACTTCTGTATTTCGAAAATTATTCTTGGTCATAAATGTTTGACATTAAACTTTACAAGCTTCTACAAATGTCTTACTGACACATCAAAACAAAGCATATAATTGAGATAATTATAAATGAAGAAGATAATGAAAGTAAACAAGGCAGAAACATTTAACACGGTGGCACAATGGTTAGCACTGATGCCTCACGACAATAGAGACCCGTCTTCAATTCTGACCTTGGTTGATGTGTGGTGTTTGTGCATTCTCCCCGTGCCTGCATGGGTTTCCTAGAACCTGGAATAGAACCATCGACTGGAGCCAATCAGTACATCAAGTCTGCACTGACCCTCTGAAAGAGTACACTACCTGTGTCCACTCCCTCGCCCTATCTCCGTTACGTAACCTGTGCATCTGAAGTCGGAAGGGCAGGTGATTGGGGTGGTGAAAAATGCATATGGTACACTTGCCTTTCTCAACCGTGGCATAGATTGTTAAAGCAAGGATCTCATGTTACATTTATATAGCGCATAGTTCAGAGGAGAAGTCACACCCGGGTGTGGTATATCTGCTGGTTAACGAACCCGGAAAAAGAAAGTGGAGGACTTGGCCAAGGACTTGATAGAGACCTGTGGCGCAGTAGCAGTGGAAGGATCGCGGAGGCGGGAGCGCCAGTGCAAGTAGCAAAACCCCACAGGGAACAGTTGAATACCTTTATCAAGGAAGAGTTCTGCCAGCAGAGGAAGAACATGCAGGAGGATGGCTCGAAGGCCATAGATGGGGCTGTGACTCCCCAAAGGGGTCGATGGAGAGCGTGGAACAATGCTGGGGGGTACAGAGGTCGCCGATACAAGAGATTGAGAAGGTGATGTCGGGCCACAACGATCGGGTGGTGGCATTGAAGGCGGAGGTGGAAGTCTTAGGAGACCTTTGTAAGAGCAAAGGTGGAGGAGCAGGAAAGTAAGTCGAGAAGGCAGAATCTGTGGATAGTGGGCCTGCCTGAAGGAATGGAAGGTGCGAGTACGGCAAGGTACGTTTCAACGATGCTGGCGGGTCTGGTGGTGGAGGGGGTGCTGGGCAAGGCCCCTGAGGTGAACAGAGAGCATTGGTCTTTGGGGCAGAGGCTTAGAGGCAGGAGCCGCTGCGGGCGGTGATCAGGAGGTCCCACAAGTTCGTCGAGAGGGAGAAGATTCTGCAGTCAGCTAGCGAGAAGCGGAACTGCGAATTGGAGAGGAACAAGGCCCTAATAAACCAGAACATGGGAGCTAAGCTGGCGAAACGGCGTGTGGGTTTAACGCAGTCAGGGCGGTGCTGCATCGACAGCGGATCAGGGTTGGGGTGCTATACCCGCCGAAACTATGGCTACCTATGAATACCCGGAATGCTATTTTGAGACTCCAGAAGCGGCCAATGACTTATCAAGGAGCATAAACTGAGGATCACTGAACTGAACAATTTTGGGACGAGGTGCTGGTACTTTGAAGTAATTGAGATGGGGTAGAGCGGGGGTTGGAGGGAGGGGTGGGTTTCTTTTACTCCGATTTTTACTGTTGGGTTGACTAACCGTAGCAGGGGTGAAAGGTTTGAAAGGGGATGGCTGCCCCCACTCCCTTCCTCCCTCCCCCCCCCCCCCACCCCACCCCCATCCTGCTGCCTCGGGCTGTATTGTTTTTGTTTGACTTTGGGGAGGTGACCTGTGGTTCGAGATGAGTCGAGATGGGTGGAGGAGGGGGAGTTTACCGAGAACTTCTTTCACAGAACAGAGAGGTGAGGGCGGGGGATGAGGGTAGTGGGGGGGGGGGGCAGTCGGAGGAGCCTTTGGGAACGAGTTTCCACGCTGGCAGGTAATGCTGGTCAACGGAAATGAGGTGGGGGGAAGGCTGAAAGAGGTGGCTGTAGGGGGATGGGGGAGGGGGCGGGGGGTGGGAGAGGGTTGGGGTGGAGGGAGGGTTATGCGAGGTGGTGAGGTTTGAGACGAAACATGGGAGGGGGCGGAGAAAAGGGGCGTCTAGGATGGGCTAGGTACAGGGTGAAATTTTATTTTAATAAAACATTTTACTGAGGTATTTGTGATTTTGTAACAATAACAGAAGAAACCGTGTACATACAAATATATACATTGTGCAAAGGCCGTCTTCCTCACTCACAGATTCCACCTTTCTTACACACTAATCTAAACTAAACTACCCCCCCCCCCCCACCGTTTTTGCTGACAGTTAATTTTGTCTAAAGAAGTCGACGAACGGTTGCCACCTCCGGGCGAACCCTAACGTTGACCCTCTCAAGGCGAACTTGATTTTCTCCAAATTGAGAAAGCTAGCCATGTCCGATAGGCAGGTCTCCGTCTTCGGGGGCTTTGAGTCCCTCCAAGCTAATAGTATCTGTCTCCGGGCTACCAGGGAAGCAAAGGCCAGTACGTTTGCCTCTTTCTCCTCCTGGATTCCCAGGTCTTCCAACACTCCGAAAATCGCCACCTCTGGACTCGGCGCCACCCTTGTTTTAACACCGTGGACATGACATCCTCAAACCCCTGCCAGAATCCCCTAAGCTTTGGGTATGCCCAGAACATACGAACCTGGTTTGCTGGTCCTTCCGCACACCTTGCACACCTGTCTTCTGCCCCCAAAAAACCGTCATGTGGGCCCGGTGAACAACCTTAAATTGTATCAGGCTGAGCCTGGCGCATGATGTGGACGCATTGACCCTCTTTAACGCATCCGCCCAGAGACCATCCTCTATCTCTCCTCCTAACCCCTCTTCCCATTTGTGTCTCAGCTCCTGGATGTGGGTTTCCTCTGACCCCTGTCCCAGCCATACTCTGGAAACTACCCTGTCGTGTATCCCCCTTGGTGGCAGAAGCCGGAAGGTTGAGACCTGCCTGCGTAGGAAGTCCCGTGCCTGCAGGTACTTAAACTGTATAGGGTGAAATTAACGGGGTTAAAGCTGAAAGGTAGGGATGGCTGACGGTAGAGGCAATGGAGGTGTAAGCCGTCGGTAAGGCTGATATCATGGAACGTGCGAGCGCTCAATGGACCGGTGAAGATATTTCGGGTCTTTGCATGCCGAAGGAGTTTAAAAGTGGGGGGGGGGAGGGGGTGGGGGGGGGGGGGGTGTTAGCACGTCTTTCAGCAGGAGGTGCTCCTACGCTTGAAGGACCAGGTTAGGCTGAGGAAGGGGTGGGTGGGTCAGGTTTTCCACTCGGGGTTTGATTCAAAGTCGCGGGTGGTGGCCATGTGGATGAGTAAGAAGACGGGGTTTCAGGGCACGAAGGAAGTAATAGACCCGGGTGGGAGATATGTGATAGTGAGTGGGGTATTAGCAGGTAAGCTGGTGGTATTGGTGAATGTGTATGCACCGAGTTGGTACAATGTAGTTTTTATGTGGGTTTCTGGAACGATCCCCGACTTGACCACGCACCAGTTAATTATGGGAAGAGATTTTAATTGTGTCCTAGAACCGACGGTAGACAGGTCGAGCCCCAGGTCAATGGATAGAATATAAACGGCAAAGGAGTTGGGCGGGTCTATAGAAAAGATGGTGATGGTGGACCCGTGGTGCTTCAAGAACCCAGGCGGAAAGGGAGCATCCCTTTTTGTCACATATGTAGGGTTCAGGGTGGTTTTGGATGGGGTGAAGGAGGCAGAGTACACGGCGATAGTAATCTCGGATCATGCGCCCCACTGGCTGGAGATTCCGCTCAGATCGGCACGAGAGCAAGCGCCGGGTGGAGGCTCGATTCGGGGTTGTTGCCAGATAGAGGGTATTGGGACAAAGTGCAGACTGTGATTAAAGATTATGCGAGGAGGAAAAAGCTGCAGGGGCATTCGATAGGTTGACAAAGGGGAAGGTGGTAGGACAGCTGCCAATGCAGGAAGATACGGGCCCTTCAGTTTTTGTCTTCCATGCTATGTGTTAGTGTAGATCGCTCCCATTCAGGCTTTGTTTAAATGGGCAGATTATCTTATGAGGAAAGGTTGGACAGACTAGCCTTGTATCGGCTGGGGTTTAGAAGAGGAATAGGCTACTTGATTGAAATGCGGGGGTTGACAAGGTGGCTGTGAAAAGGATATTTCCTCTTGTGGCAGATTCTGGAAGTAAGCTTCACTGTTTCAAAATAAAGGTCGCCCACCCAAAGCAGAAGTAAAGACATTTTCTTTCCCCATCTTGAACTTTCTTCCTCAAAAGGCCGTGGATGCAAAGCCGTTGAATATTCTTGAGGCAGAGGTAGATAGGTTCTCACTGGGCAAGGGGTGAAAGGCTGTCGGAGGTAGGTTTGACAGTGGAGTTGAGGTTGATTTCAGCTCTGCCGTTACTTAATGATGAAATTCCAATTGGAGATGAGTCAGATCTACACTGTGTGAACTGTTCAATTTCACAGCGTCAGGGACACGGGGTCGAATCTGACCCTGGCGAGTGATGAATTCCTTACTTGCACAGCGCCGTCGACCAAATCTTTAAACTCGGAGAGTCAGTAGGCAGTGAGCTGATACACCTCTGGGGCTTCTATCTGCTAGCTGGCAGGGAAATAGCTCAGATATTCACCACTCGCAGTGGAAGGGCTGATCCATTGAAGGATGCTTAGATCAGCGCAATGTCCAACAATCTATATTGTCAATGCGTTGAGGCCAGCCGGTCACTGAGCTGCTACATAGAATGAACCACATTCACCTGCAGAGGTACATTGCTCAGGTTTTCATAATTGATACTGGTATGTTGCTCAGATCTACCTTTCATTCATTCACATGTTTTATATTGCTGCATCATTTTTAATCGCTGTCTGCTTTCCTATTCTCTGTCTGTACTTTTTAAGGCACAACTATTCCCATCTGTCCATTCGTTTCTTCGGCCCCTCCACCGCATCTTGTGATTCCTGCTGCCAGCTGGAGACTCATCCTATCTAATTCACACATTCCCTTTAGATCTTGTCATTTCTATGCTATAAGGTGATTTCTACCAGATTTGAAGAATTTTCAAAGTCCCAGTAACCTTTAATTCCTCGATCTGATCTTCCCATCCAAGCCTAATATGAAGGAAATAATGATTCGAACAGAAATATGACTGATAAACGAATAGTATATCTCTCTCTCCCTCTCCGATCAAGTTTTCGGTCTGATTTGATTCTGCAGTTAAGTTTTCTCAGCCAATCCTGGATGTAGTTTGTTGACGGTTTCATAGGAGGTTAATTTGGTTTCCTCTGTGTGTTTGAGCGGCCATCAACGTCATTTTTTTTACATCGAATTTACAGTGCAGAAGGAGGCCATTCGACCCATCGAGTCTGCACCGGCTCCTGGAAAGAGCACCCGACCCAAGGTTAACACATCCACCCTATCCCCAAAACCCAGTAAGCCCACCCAACACTAAGGGGAATTTTGGTCACTAAGGGCAATTTATCATGGCCAATCCACCTAACCTGCACATCTTTGGACATTGGACACATTTTCTGATCCCAATCTCCCCGTCCAATGAAACAATCTCAAATCTGCCTGTGATTTCCTCAGATAAGATTTGAATGAGTTTCCGTGATCACCCGAATCTTTTTGACCAACAATATTAAATCTCTGAGGATGAAGACAGTCAGTAAGTGAACACAGTCCTCTGGTGTGAGGGAGAATCAGTGAGGGAGAATCAGGCGGTTTTATCTGATCTGCTCCACTCGGTCATTGTGCATGTTGTTTAATTTTAAGACGGCTCACGAAGAACATTAATATCATTGCCATGTGGGTGGCCTGTTAACACGGAGCTATTCGCTCTGAGCGGGAGATTTCCTTCGGTTGCTATTGTAATTGAAACATTATACTGATTGGACATTCGCGTATTTGCGATTACGGTCACACATCTCTCAGTGGAGGTTTCCACAGAGAGGTCCCAGGATATTTTCTCGATTATGTTAATCTGCGCCCTCAGTTCATTTGCCTCGTCGTTAAGACTCCTCGCATAAAAGCAAATGCAATCCAGCCTTGCCATATTGCCTTGTGTCTTCACTCTGCCTCCCAAGCTGATTTGGTATTTGTCCTCTATTTGGCTGTTTATGACCCTGAGAAAAGTTTAACCAAACATACCCTGTTGGACAAGCCAGTTCTAGTGAATAGAGCGAATGAGTGAATTGATCATGGTCAGTGTTTCTGAAGCTCGACTCAGCGGCTTCCCTGGTGGTCTAGTGGTTAGGATTCGGCGCATTCGGCGCTTTCACCGCCGTGGCCCGGGTTCGATTCCCGGTCAGGGAATTGTTCTTGTTGCTGCTATGCGAACTGTCACAATGATGTGTTCCATCGGCATTTCGTGTGAGGTCAAGGTTAGGAATCAGATCTGGAATTTTGTTTTTATTCCATTTAACCGAGAATTCATTTTCCAGACATTCATCGTAAATTACGATTAATGTACAGGATTAGAACTTTCCTGGAGGTTCGAATCAGTTTTCGGATCTATCACCTTAACCAGTGAGCCAATGGTACAGCCCAGGCATGGAAACTAATGGTGTTCTGATAAAATCATAGCCTCAATTGCAGAATGAAATAATATTTACTTCTGACGTTTTCAATTCTTTCCGCCCATGACTGATTCTCTCCGTGGTTCTCTCTGTGCAGTATTATCTGTGGTTTACATAGTATAGAAATTGGGGGAGAGGAATAGACCGTTCGGCCAACTAAATTGTGTCTGCGCATGTACTCCAGACCAGACTGTCCCCTCCCGTCCGATATCTAATTGACCATTTCCATCCAGCTCCCTGTGTCCGTCTAGTGTGTTCTCTTTCCAGTATTTCCAAGTCTTCCCATAAATGTATCAATACTCTCTGCTCCAAGCTCCATGTGGCAACAGGTTCCATCTTCTCACAAACCTGTATTTAAATTTCTTCTACTTCATATCTGCCTCTGTTCGGTTACTCATATATATCAACACAGAAAACCGGTGCAGAAGCAGACCATTCTTCGAGCCTGCACCACCACTCAAATGTTCATGGCTGATAATGCAAATCCCATCTCACACTACGACTTTCTTTCCATTCCCCTCTCTCCCTTTAGCCGCAAGGGCCACTTCCAGCTCCCTCTTGAATATATCGAACAAACTGGCCCTCACTGCTTTCTGTGGCAGAGACTTCAATAAGTCGACAACTCTGTAAGAGAAGAAGTTCTGCCTCATCTCAGACCTGAATGGCGCATTCTTTATTCTTCGGCTGTGACCCCCTAGTCCCAACATCGGGAACATTCATCCCGCATCTAACCCGTGCAGTCCCATCAGGATTGTATATGTATCCAGGATTCTATATGTTGTATATGTTTCTATGAGATCCCCTCTCATTCTGAACAGGCGCCGGAATGCGGCGACTAGGAGCTTTTCACAGTAACTTCATTTGAAGTCTACTTGTGACAATAAGCGATTTTCATTTCATTTCATTTCATTTCTTCTAAACTCCAGTGAGTCCAAACCCAGTCGATCCAATCTTTCTTCATATGTCAGTCCTGCCATCCCGGAAATTAGTCTGGTGAACTTTCGCTGGACATGCTCAAAGCAAGAATGTCTTTCCTCAAACTAAAACTACACACAATACTCAAGGTGCGGCCTCACCAAGGCTCCATATAACTGTTGAAAGCAATCCCACCTCCTATGCTCAAAACCTTCTCTATCTGAAGGCCAGAATACCATAGGCTTTCCTCGTCGCCTGCTGTACCTGCATGCCAACCTTCAACGACTGTACATGTGAGGTTACCCTCCTTGGTGGCAAAGAGAGAAGGCAGATTAGTCTTTGAATGATGGCAGTTAGGAAACTGGGAAGTGCAACGAGACCTGGGTGTCCTGGTGGGACAGTTGTTATTGATACTCCACGAGGGCGACATGCTGGCGCAGTGGTTAGCATTGCTACCTCACGGCGCCTAGGACCTGGGTTCGAACCGCTGGGGCCACTGCCGTATAGAGTTTGCACAGTCTCCGCGTGTCTACGTGGACCTCACCCCAACCCAAACATGTGCAGGATAGGTGAATTGGCCATGCTAAATTACCACTTGATCTGAAACATTATAAATAAAGACCATATGTATTTTTATATTGCATTAGATCTTGTCACCACCATGCCTCCCTCGTGGAGTATTAATAACAACATAACACAGTGTAGTATAAACAGTGGCCAAATCAAGTGCGATATGAGCGAGTGGCATGGTGTGTTACAGCAGAACATGATACTGCACCTACTATAATGAAATAAAAGAGAAAATGCTGGAAAATCTCAGCAGGTCTGACATCATCTGTACTGGAGAAAAAAAGAGCTAACGTTTCGAGTCCAATGACTATTTGACAAAGAGTCCTTTCGACTCGAAACTTTAGCTCTTTTCTCTCCCGATAGATGCTGCCAGACCTGCTGAGATTTTCCAGCATTATCTCTTGTGTTTCAGATTGCAGCAGTCCGCAGTAATTTGTTTTCATATTATAATGAAATGATACCTAAGCTAGACAATGCCTCTGTAGTTTACGAGGTGCAATCTCAGGTATACCACACAGCACCAGGTGCAGCATCGAAATAGGAAAACAGTGTAGATAGTAAGTAAGTGAGAAGGCCATTCGGGCCCTGGCGAGCCGTTTCTCCATCCAACGTGGATCACAATGGGTTTCTCTATCAAAAACTTACCCCAGCACATTTTCCACACACTTTGACACATTTAGTGTTCTATTTCCTTCTTAAATATATCAGTTAATATTGCCTGCACAGCCACTGTCCCGAAAAAATGTTCATTTTAGATTTTATGGATCGTGCTCCATTTTCACTGCACTTCTTGTTATTGCTTCTGAGTCATGTCTCGGTAATTACTCGCCCAATGTTATCGGAATTGATATTCCACCAGCCAGCCTATCAATGTGTTATTCCTAGAACTGTAAACTCATACTGGAACATCTGAAGGCAACTTTCAGTAATGGATGGTTCCGAGGATAAACAAAGGGTCTGCTGTGTGCACATGGCGCAGCATTTGCCTGCGATCGGCTCGACCTCATACGCCCTCCATGTTTGCGATTAGTTATTTCAAGTTCTTTCCTCGCAAATATATTTCATATTTGTGTATCAATGCAGGCAGCTAAACACCAGAACACTTACAAATACGCAAACCACCCGTCAACGTATCCGTCAACGAAAAGCACAATATGTCAGATATTGAAAGAGACAGATTTTATCAGAGATCAGACTTCAGCTTAGAGTTAGCAAGAGGTGTTTTGATTGATGGAGGCGCAGAGAATTAGCTTGGGGCTGGGAGGGACCGCAAAGTTGCAGTCAGCAGTTCACCCCAGGGAACAATGAAAGGCATGGACTCGTCTCTTAATTTTTTATTCACCGATCTGTAACTAAAGGGCATGTTGGAATTTAATTGCCCCTCTGGAGACTCTCACTGGTATAGAATGAGGGGACCCTTTGGAAGTCTTGCAGAGCCGTAGTATGTGCACCTTGCAGAATTCAATTGGTTCCTGAAAGACGATGCATGGACCAGCGAATGGACCATTTTTAATGCCATTTATTACCCGCACTCGCTATTATTGGGTGTCCCAGGTAAGAGCGGAAATCTCAACTGGCAATATTTATTTTTCTTCTGAATCTTCTTAACTCTTCCCTTTAAGGAGCGTGCTGAAAGGGTTTATTGCATTACGATATATTAGAGTGTATCACTTAATTTTGTATTACAGAGCAGGACAATAAATAGTCAATAAGTTACCCTTCACACTTATAGAACAATTATTTATTAGACTGCAGAAATATGAGTTATAATGTTTAGCATTGTACGGACGTTATATTGTTAAACAGTGCAACACATTTGCTACAAATCGTTATTGGGCTGCAGGATGGCACAGGAATGGGGAGGGATTAGTCTAATAAGCCGCATGAGGTAAGTGAAACAATCAAGAGAATGCTGAAATAGAGGCTTTGAAATAGGCAATCATAGAATCAGTTCAAATGGAGGCGATTCGAACATGTACCAAACTCTGAAAAGAGTACTGCGCCCAGGCTCAGTCCCCTCCGCTTTCCCAATAACCCCTTAGCCTCACCTAACCTACACATCTGCTTTAGACACTGGAGGGCAATTTAGAATAGCCAATCCAGCTAAACTGCACATTGTTGGGCTGTGAGAGGCACCCAGAGGAAAACCAGACAGATACAGGGAGAAAGTTAAAAATCTCCACACAGACAGTAACCCAAGGTCATAATTGAACCCAGGGCCCTGGCGCTGTGATCGAATGCGTACATTTGCAATGGCTGAACGGGATGTGGTATGCGTTTTCATTAGGAAAAACAGTTTTGGATCATTGAATCATAACATTTCCAGTGCACAAGGAGGCCATTCGGCCCATCGAATCTGCACCGGCCCTTGGAAGAGCACCCCACCCAAGCCCACACCTCCACCGTATCCCCGTAACCCAGTAACCCACCCAACCTTCCTGGACACGTAAGGGCAATTTCGCATGGCCAATCCACTTAACCTGCACATCTTTGGAATGTAGGAGGAAAACCGGAGCACCTGGAGGAGACCCACGCACACACGTGGAGGATGTGAAGACTCTGCACAGACAGTGACCCAAGCCGGGAATGGAACCTGAGACCCTGGAGCTGTGAAGCAACTGTGCTAACCACTATGCTACCGTACCGCCCCTTTCAGTTGAGTTCACTGGCGATGCAAAATTGGGAGTGGTAGACATATGAAAGTGGTAAATAAGGGTTTGAGGCAGCTCTTAAGCTAAGGCAGACTTTCAGACCGGCGATACAATGGGCTGTGGAGAAATTGTCGAGTATGCAGTGTCGGTGCTTATGACCGACGGGTTTGGGAATGTGGGCGTTTGGAAGTTCAGCCCACCGTCAAACAAGACTTGAATATTGTAAATGGTCTCTAACTTTAGAGGATGGCCAGCCACGGGAATCGACCCAGTGGCCAGAGAGCGAGTTTGTTGCAGGGACTGATTGTATATTTTATGAATTGACAAAACGTTTAATCCAGCATTGGATTTGCATCAAGTAGTAATGGTTTTTGAATAATTGAAATCTGGAGGTGCGAAATGGACAGGTCAGGAGGGATTCGGTAGCGGAATGGATCAGGGAGTCGCTGGTTTTTGGAGTCTGCTCAGTGACGCCATTCTCTTTTCCTCTATTACAGCCAACTTGATGCGATCATCATCCTATCCCGAGGACGGTGCGGACTCTCTCGCTGTATCACCTACTACCTGGTAGCGATAGCATTGACTGATTTCCTTGTCATGGTCCACCGCTGTTATCCTCAACCGGATTGGTGGGCATTTACTTTAGGTACAGCGTCCTATCGATCACCCCCGGATGCGCTGTCAGCACCGTGCTCGTTTATGCGACCCGTGATGGTTCAGTCTGGCTGACCGTGGCCTTCACCTTCGAACCGTTTTGTAACATCTGCTGTCAGAGACTGAAGACCCGATACTGCACCTAGAAAAACTGCATTGATGGTCATAGGAATGGTCATTACCTTGAGCTACAGTCAAGAACATCCCTTTTTACTTCACCTACCAGCCCTTGTACGTATTGGACGAGATTCCTGGTTCTGTGATATTAAGTCCAGCTATTACACGATCCCGTCGTGGGCAAGCTTATGACTGGCTCTACACATATTAACCCCCCTTCTTCCGTTCTTCTTTATTCTGATGCTCAACGCCCTGACTGTAAGGCACATTGTAGAGGCCAGCAGAGCCCGCAGGAGGCTCAAGGGCTCAGAGAGTGACGGAGATCCAGAGATAGCCAACCGCAAGAAGTCGATTGTCCTGCTCTTCGCCATCTCGCTCAGCTTCCTCCTCCTCTGGTCACATATGTTGACATTCCTGTACGTTCGGGTTACAGCTGAGGCTACTTCACGGGTCTGGATTTCAATGACCACACTTCATCTTTCAAGAAACGACCAACAGTGCTTCAGTTACTCAGTTCCTGCAACAACACCTTCATCTATGCAGTAGCGCAGACCAAGTTCCGAAATGAGCTGAAGAAGTTTCTCATTTTTTCCCTTCGCCATTATCACTGGTTGCTTTAGGTTGAACAGTGCTTCATGATCATGTTAAAGACTATGAATATATTTAGATGTCGACAGAATCTGAAATCATATTTGTTTACAAAGAGGTTACAGCCACACGATTTCATGCTCCTGAACAAAATAAACTATTTGCAAGACAATTTTATACTCCACTTTCGGAATTAACATGAGGTACATATGAAATAGCAGCAAAGAGTGGTCGAACAAACCACACTGCACATTCAATGGCAGATGTCACATTTTTAAAAATGCTTATATTACAGTTTTTGATATCATACATTGTACAATGACAAGGGTATGTGATGCGATTACAATATACAGGACTTTACACCCACCCGCACCCACTCCTTGACCACCTCTGGCCCCTGTTTTTGGTTGTTTAAAGATACTTTATTCGATCAGATAACGTAAAATAGGTGAAAGTCATCTATTTACATCAATGCAGCTCTTCCCTTCGCCTTCTCTTCTCCCACTTTGTAGATTGGCCCCGCTCCCCCTACCCCGCCCCCATCCTTCGTCTCTATTTCGGGTGTTTCTTTGGAGTTCTTTTCTTTGTGGCCTTGGCTCTAGGCCCCCGATTATCCGTTTCTGGTGTGCTCCAGCCTCCCCTCCTCTCTCCCTAACCTCCCTCCAAATCTCGTCCCCCTCCCTATTTTTCTCTGTTGTCCTCGGTCGTTCGGTCCGCCCCCCGCCCCCCCCCCCCCCCCCCCACAAACACACACACACATCCACAAACTTACCCTCCCCTCGCTCTTTTGGCTGTTGGCTTTCGGAAAGATGTTGGAACGCGTGGTGAATTGTCTCCTCGTTTTTGGAAGCCCGCCTCCTACCCTGCAAATGGCAAATTTTTATTTACTCCAGGGTGGAGAAATTACGACGCGTCTGCCACCCAGTCTGCTGTTGTGAGTCATGCTTTGATGCTTCAAGCTGAGCAGGATCCTCGGTGGGGCGATTAGGGAAGCAAAGGCAAGGGGGTCGACCCCTTTCCCTATGAATAGTTCTGGCTGGTTCGATACCCGAAGACTGCCATTCACCCGGCACGCGTCCACCCTCACAACCTTGGACATTGCCTCAATGAAGGCTGTCCAAAACCCGTCAAGTCTGGGGCATGCCCACAACATGTGGGTGTGGTTGGCTGCGGCTCCCTGGTGCCGTTCACATTTGTCCTCCACCTCCTTATTGTGGTTCTTGTCAGGTGCGCTCTGTGCACTACTTCAGTTGCATGAGGTTTAGCCTTGCATAAGCGAAGGTGTTGTTGGCCCTGTTCAGAGCTTCGGTCCAGAGTCTCCACTCGATTTCTGGTTTAGCTGACTCGGCTAAATCGCTGGCTTTTAAAGCAGACCAAGCAGGCCAGCAGCACGGTTCGATTCCCGCACCAGCCTCCCCGGACAGGCGCCGGAATGTGGCGACTAGGGGCTTTTCACAGTAACTTCATTGAAGCCTACTCGTGACAATAAGCGATTTTCATTTTTCATTTCATTCAAGTTGGTCCTCATATTTTTCTGTGTTTCGTCCAGTGGGGAGTGTTCAGTTCCTCCCTCCCAGGTTACACACGTACAGTACTCCTTCTTGCATTGTGCATCTCGGGTCCTTGGCTGTCTTGCAGTCTCCTTACCTAGAAAGATCTAACCTGTATGT